>NW_025110674.1:0-31921 GCF_011392965.1 Frieseomelitta varia
AAAACCTGAAAAAAAAAAAAAAAAAAAAACGAAAGTGCTACAGTCTCGATAACCTTACAAAAATAGTGCGTTAATGCAACTTTACGGTGACAGTATCATCGCACAACTCGACAGTTCAAACAGTAATTGAAAAGAAATTTCATCGTAATTGTTAAAAAAAAAAAAAAAAAGTTTTACAAAGCAAACTCGGTGGTATCGAGCAAGATTTAACCTCTTACGCTAGTAACTGATTGCGGACCATAACGAGTGACCAAACCGTATACAACGATTCGTCGTTTTCTTTTTGAACTCGTCAGTATGATATCACTGGATAGAAATTATTGAGAAGTAACAAATTTATTATTTGTTTTGTCTGCTTTATATTTCAATATACTTAAAACTGAAATATTGCAATTTTGGGCCAAATATTCTCGACGTGCGTGACAAGAGGTTAAAAAAAAAAAAAAAACTCGAGAATACCTGTGTGCTGACTTGGGCGCCAGTGATGGTTTGGGGTTGACTTCCGGTTTACCGGGTGGTAACTTCGAAGAGTCGATTATCGGTAGGTTAGGTTTGTTACCGTTAGCGACGCCGGTCAGGAGGAACGCCTCCACAGGCGCGACGACGAGCATCACGCCATCCACGTGGATGCGGAAATTCTCACTTCCGTTCTGTCGTTGATCGTAATGATCAATCGTGGCGTCGTGGGTCTCCTGCGACTCCGCCGGGACCGACGTTTCGTTCGCGATCGGTGAACACTGGCCGATTCTGTCGCAGCAGAACACGGCGAGCAGCAGCAGCACTGTTTTGAAGATTCGCATGTTGATCGATAGCATCGATGTCCGTTTCTAACGATCGACGCGACGACGTACGGAATTCGTATTGCCCTGAAACAGATGTTTTTACGACGGTCTCGTCGAGTGGTCCACGAAAACGAGATTATTACTGACGCCTTGGATGTTCAAACGAGGTGAGTCCTTTCGCACGAATATCAACGAGTGAATTTCTGAACGAAAGAGGAGAGAATGATGTTCGTGATGTGGTGAGCAATGGGAACGTCTTGACGACGCGGAGGATGAGCGAGGTGTGACGACGTCTCCTGCCGACCGGCGATACCCCGGTCCCCACCTGGCATGGAAACAGATCGTCAAGCAAGTTCAAGAACCTGGCGGGCCACACGTTCTGTTCTTGCATGCGTACCCAAGTAGAACGTAATCTTGGATAGAATTGATTTCTTTTTCTTTTTTTTTTTTTTTTTCTTTTTTGACGTTGATATCTCTCGTTTTACTTCAATTTAAGGTTATTTACACACAGCTTTGCTCAAGTGTAAACAGGCTCATGTCTACATATTAGGGTGAACGTATTGTATATAACTTCAGACGATTTTGGTGGATCTTAATTAATAGCAGTGATAATAGATTTTAGAAATTACAAATTGTATTGAATTTAGAATTACGTACAGTTTCACTGATTGACCAATTAGTATCTACCACGCAAAGAAACGGTCGTAAACCGTGACAAAGATGGTAATAAACGTAAGCATTTATACTTGAGACTATCGACTTTATCTATCCTATTGTAATGAAACATCTGATTTCATTTAAACAAAGAACTTTAAGATTCGTTGCTCTTCTTATTTTTTCTTTTTTTTTTTAGATCTTAATCTACGTAATTTCATCAATAAGAAGGATGATACAATCATTGGTTTGTTTGTTCCCGAACTTATCCACGCTTCCCCTTGCGTGAAACACACCGAACGTGCGTGTTTCGTCGCGAGCATCTGTCTATGTGTTACGTGCACACATACAGAGACGCACACACGTGGGACCGATTTGAAAAGAGCAACGGCCTCGTATGGCCCCAGCGAGTTCATTTCCCCGTTCCTCTGTCTCAACCGCCGCTTATTACCGTAACCTTGCCCTTGCTCTTACATTTCCGCTGCGCTTGGACTTCCACGACTGACTTCCTGGTTCGCCTTGTACCAGGCGCCTTTCGCGACGAAAGTTTGCGGAAAATTGGAATCGAAGATCAAGCGTGACCCGAATTCAACAGAATGGGGCTGGAACTTGAGCGAATTTAATCTATTTCCTTCTATTTGGAACAGATGAAAACAAACTCTAATCTTTTTAAAAATATCCCGAAGGAACAATTTCGTGAAATTGTAGTTGAAACTCGACAAAAGATCAAAAAGGAGGGTTTTATTTCCGAGAGAAAAATTTGGACCTTTGGACCTTTCGTTCGTTTATGCGTGTAATTTATTTCGTGATGCAAACGGTACAGTACATAATGTTACAAATGATACAAATTTCACATTTATGAGAGATCAGAGTTTGTGTTCGAACTTTTTATTCAACAATTTCTTTTACATATTTTTCTAATAAAGTTAAATCCTCATATTATGTATAAATACTCGTATATTATGTATAAATACCCTTTATATAAATACTCGTGCACTTACTAAACTAAGCTGTGTTTTAATTAAAATTCTTGTCGGTTTGACAGATGCCTAATTTATCCCTGTATCTTCCAGGCCCACAGTTCTCGATACCACCTCCCAGCAACACCAGCTCCTGCTCCACCAGCTTATTGCCCAATTCGTTCCTCTCTTCGGAAATCAAAGGTACGTCCTCTTCCTCCTCCTCCTCCTCTTCTTTCTTCGACAATTGTTTCTTCAACGATATACCCGGTCTCGTTGCTCTCAATGCTCCCTCTTTAACCGACAGGTCCTCCGAATGGTTGAAGTTCTCCACTTGCGAATTCCTGACATTGGCTGATCTTTTATTCCCCTTTATCGAACTGTCAACGAACTGTTCATGATGCTCCTCGGCATTCCAAAGACTCCTAATCTTCTTTATCGTCGTCTTACTATTATCGATAGATACGTTTGAATCGCTGACGCTTCGCAAATTGGAATCCAAACTTTTAGAATCCTTCAACGACGCACTCAATTCGGTGTTTTCTCTATTTTTAACGTCAGACGACTGGTCGGAATGTTTACTTCGAGCCGTGTTGTTTCCCTCCTTATCTATGTGAACGATCTCGACGTGGTAAGGCTCTCTCCCGCCATCTGCATCCTCCGTCTCATAAACCACCGTCTCAGACAAGTTCTTTCCGCTCTGCTGTTTGCCACGAGCTTGCTGCGAGCCCAGCCTGTTCAAGCGGAACACCTGCGACGCCAGATTGCCGAGCAGATCACCGCTGCCGGAAGTAGCGACCACTACCAAAAAGTTCTCGAACTTCGCGTCCACGTTCAAGTCTCCGTTCTGTTGCTGATCGTAGGTCGCCGGGGCTGCGTTTACTTGCGAAATCGACGGTCCATCAGGTAGAGTGCCTGCGAAAATACACGACGATGGCATTGAAAAGCGTATAATATAATACGACGAAACCGTGAATTTGAGAATGTGAGAGAGAAGAGAGAGTTCATCTTCTTTACGATAGGTATAATCATAATGTGAGAGAGAGTCTACCTGCTAGCAGGACGAAGCACGCGGCATGTAGCAGCATCTTGCTGAAGCTCTTTACAGAAGCAGCCACCGTTCGAATCGGCCGAGCTGAACGAGGTCCGATCCTCGACTGCGAGATCCGTCCGCTTCCTTGACAGCTTCTACGTGGATCGAGGGAGCATCACTGCCGGGAGAGGGTAAGAAACGCCCCTTGTGTGCCTGTGGCAGTGGACTTTTAGATAATTAAGACGCCACTGTCATCCGTAACTATTCGTGACAGGCTGTTTCTTGTATGATGCTCGCTTCTCTCGCAGCTTTATTTCTTTCTTTCGACAGGCATGAGGAACGAAATTTGAACGGTTCTTGCGAGAGGTTCTTTGTTTCTCAGGCACGTCATTTTAGAATTCGTTTAATAACACATTCTTTTTTTCTCCCCATTTCTTTAAATGTTATTAACAGTAATTACATTTGAAATGTTAATTCAGTGAACGAGGAAAAAAGAAAACATGATTTCAGTCTCAAAATAATTTTATGACAATAATTTTTAAATTCTAATTTACTTTTAGCTACTGAAAAAGTTAATTAGACTTGAAGTATTAACTTAGTGAACGAAGGAAGAAAAGAAACGTGGTTTCAATTTCAAAAGAGGAATTTTACGACAATAATTCGTAAATTTTTATTTACTTTTAGCTATTGAAAATTAATAATATTATGTCGATGGACATGTATAGAATACATATTTAACAATAAATGATATATATATAGAATATATATTTAAGAATAACAACAATAATTGTATGATATTTTTATTTCTTAATCAGTCGTAGAGTACAGGCGAAGAAAAATTTGTTCGTCTTGCCAGGATCGCGTATATTTTTACTTATTCTTGATCCGTGAAATCTTCGTTCTTTTCTCTTGCAGAAATTTCTTCGTCTCTTAAGGAATCAATCGCGAATAAATCTTTTTCTTCAATATCAGTATAGTCTGAGAAATTACTTTATTTAACAGACGAATGTATAAATTTATTCGAACAATTTTACAACTTTGTCACGTAACTGTATCTTGTGTTATATACAGAGCGGCTTGGTGAACTATATGAACGAATAATAGAATGCAGGATGAAGCGACGTGGACGATACAAGCATACGTGACTTGACGTTAGTCAACGAGAAACAAAGTTTTTGCGATTTTCTCTGCTGTTTCACGACATCTTCGCCTCGATGGCATCTTCTCCCTGCACCGAATTCTTTGCGTTGTGCGTTAAATCGTCCAAAAGTTTTGACGACAATCTCATCACCAACCTACACAAGGCAATAAAAAAATAAACGAAAGAAAAGATCCGGATCTATGTATTATTAGTTCGATTTGACTCTGTCGATTTGACAGATCAGAGTCTACTTTATCTACAATTTTAGTCTCGCAGTTTCTAACCTCGTTAGTTCAGCTAACTAAATTTGACATTTCAGAGTCTATTTTATCTACAATTTTAGTCTCACAGTTTCTAACCTCGTTAGTTCAGCTAATTAAATTCACTAGTTTGCTACATTGGATAACTATATGCCTTTTAATGTTTCCTGTTTTTTTCTCACGATACTCACGGAATTAGCGATAATCTTCGTTGATTCAAACGATGACAACGACCCTTCTCATCCGGCGAATATTCCGATCTGTATCGTTTCACAGACAGTCTTTCAGACGGATCCTCCGTGGATAATTCCCCGTTGCTAAACAGACTTCTGGTTCTTTCACTTTCGACATTCGTCTCCAACGCATGGTTCTCGCTGGTCGAATTTTCTGGATTTTCGTTCAAGGCAGTTTCTGTGGTTTCGTTCGTTCTCTCAACATCCACCGTGCTCTCTACGAAAATGGAATTTGTAGTTGACTCGCTAGGTGAAGAAGGCTGAGTTGAATTTTCCGAGAAAGAGTTCGATTGTTGAACGTCTTCTGTAGCCGATGGAATTGTTTCGGTTGTGGTGGTGGTGGTGGTGGTCGTCGTGGGCTTGACGATCGGTTTCAACGTGAAGTCGGCATAGTCGTAGAAATAATCGTACTCCTACAATATCCAGGAGATCGCGTTAATTTACTTAAAACTTCCCGGATGTCTTTCATTTATTTACTAACGTAATAAAATAGTAGTTTTATTTTTGCAACCAGTGCTTTTACCTTTCCGTCTAAGCTCGTTTCAAAGATAAATAAATAAAAAGATATATTCGAAATAAATTTGAAAAACTCGAGAACTTACTACGTACATATTTTACAAATTTGATATTTCTCACGACTTTCTTTCATCTCTTGCACTCTCATCCTCTATTTCAAACCAATGTTACCGGCATCGTACAAGTATTTATTACTTGGTACTTTCCTCATTTAAGCATCCATCGCTACCCCCACCAATTCTTGAAATTAGGCATATCTCATTCTACCTTACCGTGCGATCTGCCGAAACCCGCGTGAAACACGACACTTTCACGATTCAAAGGGAATGATATTTTCGATATTTCGGTGCCAATTCGCAGAATACATCTCTCCATCTAACCTCTTGCGCTGGAATTTTTTTATCCCAAAATTGCAATATTTTCTCAATTTTAAGTATATTTAACCCAGGCAACAACAAATAATAAATTTATTACTTCTTAGTAATTTCTATTCGGTGATATATCATACCGACGAGGTTAAAAAAAGTAAGCGACGAGTTATTGTATACGGTTTGGTCACTCGTTATGGTCCGTGCGCCAGTTGCCAGCGCAAGAAGTTAAGGCGTCCGCTGTCGATCCCGATTATAAACTATTCAAGTGGGAAAACTATCTACCGTGAATGTCATATCTATCGTCAACAAAGAAAAAAGAACCAATGATAACAATATAATCTCGTTATCTGGCCGTATCAAGATACTACAACGTTGACACGGCGCCGGAGGCGTGACAAGGCCGACAGTCGTCGTTTTACCGTGTAATCGTCAAGTATCTCCGAGTTAAACAATGCGACCACTCGCACATCCTTCAGGTGGACCTGCACGTTCACGTCACCAGTTTGTCGTTGATCATAGGTCGTCGAGGCCGGCAGGGACAGGCCAGTCGCGACATGACAAGCGAACACGAGGAGGAGATTGCAACGCATGACGACGAGCTGCTTGCTCCACGAGGCGAATGGAAAAATGCGCGAGGATCGTCGACGGGATCGAGACTGACCGAGGCCCGGTTGAAAGACGACGCGTTACACCGATGCTCTACCTTGATATAGTGCTCGGGTACATCGAAGGAACCGGTATTCTTTGCCGTCGAACGGTCACGAGAGCCTCGGAGCACGGTGGCCGGGCATTGGCCCCCGACACGACGCCTACGTGTGCGTGTGTGTAAGGAACGCGTGCACGCGCGGAAGATGCAGAGCGATTACGATTTAAATACCGAAACGCTACTGTATATCTGTGAACTTCTCTCCCACGGGGCCCGCACCGGGTCGCGAGAACGGCGTGTTGTAGGCGTTACAGAGAATAACAACGAGGTGAGGATCGTTTCTACAGTGAATGGTGAGATATTCCTTGGACGAGATTAATTATTTGTAAATAAATTTTTGAAATAATGTTCTTTAGTATCTGGCAAATAATTATTAAAGATTTCGATTAATGGAATTTAAAGCTATGCAAATAAATTGGGAAAATGATAAATTCAGGAACTGATCATTATTTGAGAAAGTAATATTTATTTGATGATTGAAAATTTGTCTTTAAAATAAGATAAGTATCAATGAAACCAAAATGCTCAATTGAAAAGAAAAAGAATCAATGAAAATCAAAATAATTTATTAGTGTTATTACAGCAGAAATTTGTCTTTTGGCTTTTAATGGGACTCGTTCCTCAAACATTTGGTCCGTTAATGAACAAAATTTTGGAACATCTGTTCAAGTTGCAAATGAGAATAGTCTCTCTACTGACGGCGAAGAGTATTATATTTTACAAATACTTGTTTTATTAATATATGGTCATGGAGCATATCTGAACCTCTTCTATCGTCATCAAAAAAAAAAAATCGAGCGATACCCATTTCAACTTGTGTCTGCAGATAAGCGTAGTAACTATGCCGCAGAATAATAAACAGTAAATATAAACATTGGACGTCATACTTTGAGAAACTAGTTACTTCTATCAAAATCAAGTTATCAAATAATAAATTTGTAAATAAATATTTAAATAAAGATCCTGGCAAATAGTAAATAATTCATTTCACGAAATAACAAATAAGTCATTTAATTGGAAAGAAATAAATAAATTTGATTTTTATGTGAAGCAATGTGACTTCGTTATTTTACAAATTTTATGCGCTTCTTTATTTTACAAATAGGAATACAACTAGGAATATTTGGAATATTTACAACTACCATCAGGACTAGGAATATTTAGGACTACCATTTTCTACAAAATGAACACGCCGAAATCTAAGAACACGATTCGATGGTTGTCCTGCACACTAATTGCAAGTAGTGCAAGTGCGGCAATCGCTAAATCAGCGCTATTCACAAAGATAAATAGGTCGAGGAGAACCGATTCCTTGACCTGCAAGGTCGCCAAACTTTTTACTTGTGGGGTAGTATTGAAACAAAAAATTCGCTACGCGAAAGTTCATACGAATTTGCGAAGAATCAGCTTTGAAAAGAATTTACAACGCTCGCTTTAACGAAATGAAAGCAAATCGAAATTCGATTTTTGACGAATGTCAAGCTTGCATTCGTAAAAAAAAAACCGTAACTAACGTAGATAAATTTTTGGTAGTCATGATTCTTTTTTTCTCAGTCTTCAGCAAACATCGCGTCAGACGCGTCAGCATTACATATACATGTAATTTGTATTTACCAATTTTCAGATTTTCAACAATTGAAACTCGAGATTCACGTTCGCATTCCACAGGACTGGAATTTGCTTTTTCTTTCGTATCTGTTGAAACTGTTCTTTCAAATTTCTACCACGAATGTAAACACGAAGGGTTAACGAGGAATTTTTGACAATACATACAACACGAATCTTTTTTTTTCTTTTCTCTCTTATTTCGACTCGTGAAATCTGCTCGGGGCAAAGTTGCACCAGAGAAAGTAGGGACACCCTGTATACAAACGTGGCGAAGCGCGATGTTGCGGGACGCGCGTTGCGCAGATGCCACCGAGTGACTTTGTTCCTTGTTATGAAATCGCAAGGGGGATTTATCATGACCCGACGAATATAAACTTTCTACGAACGGGCAAACATGGCAGCCGAGCGGCGTTAGGATGACACCAGAAATAAAAACGGCCGATTACGCAAGCTCGTCGGTGCCGTCCGACGCGACGTTTTGATTCATCACATTTGGTCTCTCTTTCTTCAATGCCCGACGTCGAGTCGAGCAAATGCCGCGAACGTGCTTGGGCTGGCATCGATACGGAGATCCTGAATGGAACCGCGATGACATTGACAAGAACTGGTTGAAGTCTCACGTGCTGCCTTACACGCGCGATCGAAGAAGTTCAGACGAATTCAGTGCTCGTGTACAGCGTTCAAAAGGGACGACTCGCACGCGTGATTCTCGCCTGCTACAGCAGGAGGCTTACATACGTCAGGCATTGAAACAGGCTTCTTTTTTCCGCTTCTCCGAACGCTACATCGCGTCATTTATCATGTTTCGTTGTGATCTGAACAATGTTCCAATTTTTTAGAAAGCCTGGTAAATATATACATGTGTATACATACATACATACATATATATGTACATTCGTTCTCGTGTTCACGATTGCTTGCATACTTTGTTGATGTTTTGCTTGACGAAAGGGTTGCTCTCACAGTTGCATCGTAGTTAACCTAAACGTAGAATATTTTCGTCTCTCTGTATAGGTCCAGTCTTTGCGTTGCATGATCATTGAAATCGTTCAATCGTGACGTCTTACTAATGAGATTTATTAATAAATTGCAGGACAGAAAGACAGGCCCAGATCTTTGCAAACCTCTCCCGCGAAGTCGACAAGCTCTGGGAGATCATTTGGAGATGTATTTGGCAACGATTCGTCGACTCAGGCACCGGCAGGTGCATTGTGCAGCCTTGAGGAGGAGGAGGAAGATGAGTTCCTGAATGGCGAAGCGAGAGAAACGTGTTCCTTCAACTCTCAACTGTCCAAGACACTTCCGCAGATACTTGCAGACAAAGGTGCTCTAGGTTATTTTATTCAGTTTATGGAGACGCAGAACTGCATAGCGCTCATCAAGTTCTGGCTGGAAGTGGAATGCTTGTGCAGTTCGTTCAACGTGTTGGAAAACAAGGTGGAGAATGTCGAATGTTTGAATTGTGTGAGGAGTACGAGTAGCATTGCCAATTCGGTGAACAACAATGATAATTTCCAATGCGACACGGCGCAGAACAACGTTGACAGTCACGAGAGCAAGGAACTACTGCTTGACGAATATGTAAATAGCAATGATATGAAATCAAACTGCAACGACATGCCAAAGACTAGTCAAACCATAAGCAAAATGCGACAATCAAATCACGACTGCAAGAGAAAAGATATGACCACCATTAGGCAGGACGTGTTAAGAATTCACAAGAAATATATTACTAAGGATACTCTCGGTACGAGTCAGATCCCTGAAGATCTGCAAGTGAAAATGGAGAAAGTTCTCAACTGTGAAAACATTGAGCCTATGTTGCAGTGCCTGTCAGCTGTACAAAATATTGTATATCAGACATTAGAAAATGAGTGAGTATAAGAACGTTGAGATGCCTATTGAACTACTGAATTGTAAATGGAATTCTTTCTAGACACATCAACGACTTCTTACGAAGTGAATTTCATTGCAAACATCAGATTGATGTTCTTACAAGTGGTAATGTACAGTTGGCTGATATATTGTACAACGAAACTGCTTTCTTTTATTTTATGGAGTTCATGGAGCTTGAAAATAAACGTGAGTTGTTAGACTTTTGGATGTCAGCCATGAGTTATAAACAAAATTTACTAGAGAAGAAAGGTGCTGCAAATCCTGAAGAAGCACAAGCCGATGCTCTAATTATTTATGACAAGTACTCTTTTTCAGTACATTCTCTTTTTTTATGATTCTTCAAGTAGATTAGTGGAGAGAAGTCATTAATATCATTGTCATGTACATTATTACAGATATTTTAGCTTGCAAGCAACGATGCCCCTTGGTTTTAGCGACAAAATTCGTTTTCAAGTCGAGCAAAACATTTGTCGCGAGAATGGAGAGGGGCCGGAACCTGATTGCTTCGATAAACCATGTAGAATTGTGTATAATTTCTTGAGTAAGGTAAAAATAACGTGTTAATAAAAAATGCTAGTACTTCTAGAGAACGGTTGTTAAAAATCAATAAGATACCGATAAGATTCAGTGAATTTAACTTCAGATAACGGCAAACCTTTTTCCAGTATTATCTACCTACTTTCTTATCATCTCAGTTATATTACAAATACTTATCAGAATTAATCGGTATTATACAAAGCAATCCATGTTCAAATTTACATCCCAGGCTAAAAAGAGCAGGTTTGTGTCGATTTACGTTTATCATGTTGCAGTATAAAGATAAAGTAATTTGTAAAAACAAAGAAATATCTGCAGGTTCTGATTGTAGTAGCGAGGTCAGTTCTGTTAGTATTAATATGCAGAATACCCTGCAGGCAGGGAGTGAAGGAAATAGATTGAACAATAATAAAAATATTACCAGTGGTATGAACATTGATACTAGACAACTGTATGATCCAGATTCTTTGTGGAAACGTAACAAATATAGGTAATTGATGAAATAAAAATATTGTGCAATGAACATTACAAGATATGTCTGTGTGATTTATTTTGTAGTTTGAGCGTCGGTTATATTGATAATCTAGGCAGATTCATTACTGAAATAGAGCCCGATCCTCAAAGGAAATATGGTGAGTTATTTACTTAATTGTGAACGAGTGAATCAATATATCATATATATAAAATCATTAATAATATATAATTTTAGAATCTCGATTAACACGTGCTGTAAAAAGACTTGTAAATATGGAGCAAGATAAGGTAAATTTCACGTTTATCAGTAATATTATTATATAAAGTAATTATATGATGTATAAATTTAAATTATAATCAAAATAATTAGGCTAAAGAGGAGTTAGCATGGAAGATTGCCGAGATGATCATTCGTGAGATCACCTCTTTGACTTTAGGAACTTCGAATTTTCCATCTTGATGACAGTCACTACGTTCGACATCAGTTTATTTACTTTTTTGTGTAATGTACTTTGCAGTTTTAGTATCGCAAAGATAAATATTCTGTTTTACGTTATATGGTTTTTTTGGAATTTTTTATGGAACAACATAGAGTATTCCACTGAAGTGCCAAATTGAATATTGACAAACCTAATTGTTTTACTGTTAAATTTAACAATCGGGAAAGGAGTTTAAGTTTGTATATATAAGTTTTTACATATTTATTTGTTTACATGTTTATTTGTTTTCCGTGCTACATTTAAAATATACGCGTTTAGTATTAAATTCATTGCAGAATGAAAGTTCTTCTTTTAAAAAGCAACTTTTTAATTGTGATATTATGCCACTTGTTTGTATATTCGTAATGAGTTTAATAACTTCGAATTTCGTAAGATTATATTATTATAAAAGAAAGAGATTGTTGTAACTAACAAAACGAATAATAATGATAAAGTACGAAGCTTTCCCGTTTTATTTAAAGCTTAATCAAGGCACAATAGCGAACCGTGCAAAACGAAAACAATAATTTTCAAGTGCTTTAACTTCATACTCTTTCTAACGTCTATGAGATTATAAAAGTATTCGTTTCTATTATAAGATGTAATTATACTTTTAAGGCGACTATATTAGGATGTGCGAAGCATATGGTTTTGCGTTCGAAATAACATACTTTATCCAATTGTTCGACTGCCAAGGTCTTTTCATTTCAGTAAGTTTCTTATATTTCCGATGGGCGCATTTCTCTTATCGAGAAATGTGTAAGAGATGAAAAGAGTATTTTACATGATTTTTACGACATATCGTAAAAGAGCAAGAATGGAATACAGCACATATAATATAACACGCAGTCTAGATATCAGAAAGCGAATAATCATTTGACGAAGTTGTAGATTTTTGGCAGTGGAGTTTCGAATGATAATTTTATTCATTTCGCATGAATCTTCTGTAGTAATAATTCCCACGTATTCTTATGCGTTTTACATGTTTATACTTGGCAGTATTTATTACGTATTAGACGTAATTTTAAAGTGACGTACACAGAACGTTCAATTCGTTACTGTAGAATCGGGAGAACTTCTATACGTTAGTCTTATATAGCTAGAATTAGTTGATAGTATATATAAGTATATATACATTTACATTATACAAAAATTATTTTATTAAAATCGAGTCTATTTTTAAAAGAAAATATTTAAAAAACGAGCAACTGCTATACATAACGTACTAAGAAAGAGATTTAGATAATGTGAACATACGCGAGTCTAAGACTAATGTTTCTAAGATATTAGTCAACTGAGTTTAATGACGCACGATAGTTCCTTTCCGTTTAAAGGTAAAAGAATGATTATTTTAGAAATAAATTAATCAATTATGCATAATCAAGTCTTACAGTATTTTGGCAAATTTATACTCGTACAGATGATTTACAGTTTTAAAGGTATAAAACATTACGTTGTTGCATGTAACAAACACTCAAATTTAGCGGATTAGAATGAATAAATAAATTTTACGTTAGTTGTTATATTCCTCACATTTATGTAATTACTTTGGTGCTATACGTAAATACAACTTGTTGCTGAAAAACATAGCCTTGGTACTCTTTATAAGACGTGTATGTAAATCTCTAGAAGAATGAACGTTCGATCATTTGTTAATAGTGATGTACATAAAAATTTTTTTATTAAAAGGAAAAGGGTTGTTGTATAAATAAAAATCTGTTAAACAAAGAAATCAACGTATCTCCTTTGAAAGATCTACACGTATTATATTCTTTGAAATGTATATTTTTTTAAACGTGCTCTTTATTAACATAATAAAAACAATAAAATCAATAAATCATCACGTTTTTTAATCAAAATAGCTGTAATTTCTGGAATTCGTGAAAAGTTCAGTTATGTTTAACAATTTACTTATACTGAATTCTACATTAAATGCATGAAGAAGTTATACTGATAACACAAAAAATAAAATCTCTTAACATTTATAACAATTAACAAATGTGTTTACCAAATTAGTACGAAGAATTAATTCTTTATAAAGCTCTTTACCATTATATTATGTAATCTCTAGAAAAATCTTACTTTACAATTCGTATGTAAAAAAAAAATCTTTCATATTTACAATATTATCCTAAAAATAGTTATTTCTTTTATATTTTTTCTGTGAGCCATTGAGCATATTATCTCTTTAAAGCTTAAAAAGTTTGTAAATATTAAAAATATAGTTTCTTCTAAAAAAGAGCGACAAAAGGCAGTAGACTTTTTTTATCTCTACGGTTTAGAAAGGGATTTTTCGTATCACAGTTCTCAAAACGATGAGGACCCGTTAATACTTGTATGTGGAGGACACCCGAATTTCGGGTCTAATAAAGGTGATGATTCTGACAATCGCATACTGGTATCCCCTTTTGTAATCTGACTCAAATTGAAGTTCTGACAGCATTCCAATCGAAACTTTTCCCTCTTACCCCATCTTTTATAGACAAGAGCATTGAAGAAAGCTTGAAGAGGATTCGTCACAGCCTGTCGAAAAAATATTCTCAAGTGAATCAAGTTTGTCACGTTGCTTTTAAAAAAGCATACATACCATTATGTACCAAAGAATAATGATGGCTTTGACTGGCAGTTGGAACCATAAAGTCCATAACAAAATTCCGTTAATTAAATTCGGTAACCAGCACACATAGTATACAAAGTTAGTCAACGCAAATTTAAGCTTTATCGCTTGCACCAATTTTCTCTCCCTCCCTGTTATTTGTGCCAAACTGCAAGTGATAGCAGTTTCAAGATCTCGCGTCGACGCGAAATATAACAGAGGATTGATTATCATAACCACTGCTAGTAGCACGTAGGTAGCACAATAGTTTGGCAGAATACGCAATATGGCGGTGGACAATGATGTTAAATTATGGCAACTGGAAGAAAATGTTCCATCATACTTTAAAGAACTGACAATTAGTAAAATCATTGTGTATAGTCAAATTGAAAGAAACTAACTTCGCATCTGGTATGTATAAAATTGTCAAACCAAATGTTGTTAAAATTGCTGGACATATCCATGCGAAAGCATGATAACAAGTGGGATGTCCAGATCTGTCTCCTAGTAACAGTTTCATGTCTATGGCGTAGCAAAGAGTCCAGATCCACGTTGCCATATAAAAATATTGTGTCCAAGCCTGATAGATTTTTTTTACATTAATATAAAAAAAGATTAAAATTAATGCATCGTTGTTAACACGATGAACGTTTTGATACAATTATTTTACCGATGAAAGTGCACAAAAAACAACGCTTGAAGTGTCATCTTCCATTGGCATTATGGATTTAAAGTTCACCCATAGCGCCGATCTGATAAATACACCTGGAACAACAGTATGAAGAAAAATTACATTCTTTTTTATTTACATATTTAGTTATTTTATTGATAACAAGAAATGAATGTGACTACCCAATGATGCCAAGAGATCTGCAATGGCAAGCCATATGATGATCTCTCTTCCTCTGGACATAGAAAAACTTTGCCATCTATGGGGAAGATCAGACGTCTCCCTTGGAAGTATCTGCAAAAAAATAATTTCATGAGTGTCTCACAAAACTATATTAAAATTTCTCTTACCTGGTACACTGCACCTAGGATGCCAATGGAAGAGGAAAGCATACAAACAGTGTTGTACACGTCTGTATTGAACTCTTGCATTATCACAATTGCCATATCCGTACTGTTGGAATGATGACAACAAAATGTTTGTATCGTCGGATCGGCCATGCTCCGAGTTTTGATTTCTCAGAAAATTAGTTAAATGTGTATAATAAGAGAGAACTAAACAAGTGTTTGACAACAATAAACGATGTTTGATGTACATCCAAACTTATATAATTTCGATCGAGTAATTCGCGATCATTCAAGGGAATTTTTTTCGAGGAATCAATAAGACTCTGCCGTTCATTTTTATTTTAAAACGAAGCCGTATGAGATCTCCAGTATATTCATGTATACGCCATAATTATAACTTTATGCTCCGACACGGGCAATATAAAGACTAGACTTGATGTTCCACGGTTTTTCGTTCTTGCGTCGCCGCACCAATTAGATCAAAGATGCAATAGATAGTGGTATCTCACTTAATCGTAGACAAGGAATACTACGCGACAAAGATAGATATAGTCCACATAGAGATATGAAGTGCACTACTGTGCAACAAGGACGGTAGTAGTAGTCATAATTAACTCCATTATGATCGCGATAATGTTTCAGTATCTATAAATAGACTAGATTATATTATAATTTTTATTTTTAATTCCAAACACATTAATAAACCTCTTAATCGGGGAATAACGAGTCAACTCGTTATTAGGAAGCTGAAAAATTGTTAGAAACCTAGGGCGAGTCTTGAGAAACATTTTTCAATGACAAATTATCGTTGAAAGATTAAGAGGATCAATCTTTGAACTTAGTAAAATTCTCCATTTGGGCTTCAAAACGCGCTTGCCAAGATGTACAAATTCGTCGTGCAAATTAATTAGGTTGCTAGAAATAACATGTACTGTAAGAGATGATCTGTAAGAATATTTTCTAAGAATATTGTTATAATTATAAGACTTGCGATATTAGTTATGTGACTTAATTAAGAGACGCGGTATAAATAAACTTATGTAATATCCCGCTTGTAACTTCGAAATAAGCAGTATATAGTAACTTCAAAAATATAGCAATATTTTTACAATAAAAGTATAATATAGTAAAGTATTAGTAATAATAAAATATACTCTCTATATAGTAATATACAGGATGTCTCACACAAGACAGATATATATTACTATATATCACTATACAACAACTACATTACTATATATCACTATACAACAGTATGTATATAGTAATAATAATATAGCAAAGTATATAGTAATTATACGTTATTAAACTGTCAATAACAGTTAAAGTTAATTAATTCTTCAATCAATAATTTGATCAGCGAGAATTTCGATATATATAAATAAATCAAAACTTGCGGTTAATTATATAAGTTTGAATGTCGCTTTCGTTAATCTCTCTACATTTCCATTTGTCCATTTACATTCTTCTACGTTCATTCGTATTCAACGCGCGCAAATAAATAAAAATTTTCGACGACCCGACCTGATACAAATTTTTGCGTAGTTTGTAAAATTCTAAACGTACCACTATCTACTTACTCACAACTTCACGATTCTTTACGTTTCGTTACTAGTTCATTTAGTCACATTTTCAATTTAAATGAGATTGGAGCAGTAAAC
Source organism: Frieseomelitta varia (assembly GCF_011392965.1). Taxonomy (NCBI): domain Eukaryota; kingdom Metazoa; phylum Arthropoda; class Insecta; order Hymenoptera; family Apidae; genus Frieseomelitta; species Frieseomelitta varia. The sequence continues at coordinate 16,924 of NW_025110674.1, forward strand.
GATAAGCCAGTGAAAATAGTTCAATTTTCTTTCGTTATTCTATTTGGTCCTTCCTCGAAGGATGATAAAATATATACAGTTATAAAAAATCTTGATTTGTCAAACTATAGAGACACACGTATTGCTTGTACATATATCGAGATATGAAGGAAAAAAGAATTTCGACTATAAGTAGATTTATTATTATTAGTACTAATTGCGTATTTAACATTCAATTATATTTATAAATTATATTATTTACTTTCTAAATAAAAGTATTATGTTTCAACTGCTTCTTCTTCCTCCTTTTTGCCATGTTTGCTCCATTTAGGAGCTCTGGCTTCTGGATATTTCTCAGCGTGAAAGCTGCATACATCGCCGTATTCAGCTCTTAATTTGATTACAACATCATCTTGATTCCTTAAACGTTCTTTTTTACGTAAATGAAATTGCCACGAAGGCAATTTGCTAAAAGGCAAATTGCGTCTTTTCTTCTCCAAAACAACTTTCCCATCCATTACGTACTGTTTAAAATCTAAAATTTCGTCTCTTGGAATTTCTTTGGAGGATCGAACTACTGGTGGCGAAGCAAGCACCGTGGGAAAATAATTATTTTCTTTTCTCATTTCGACCAGATGCAATTTTTTCTCATTTGCCATTTCTTCGAATGTTTTCTGAAAATATCATTATTGGGGAATATATTGTCAAATTTCATAATAATTTAATGTAAAAAAAGAAATGATCTTACGCACCTGTCGCAGTAAGCCAGCGAAGAAAGCTTTCACGATGTTAAGAATGTTATCAGATCCTTCAACCTTAGCATTCAAATCTTTGATGCCAATTGCCTCGCAGCATGTTCTAATAACACGATGGCACTTCAATCCATAACCCTTCTGCTTCTGCTTTACGAAAACCTTTGTTTTTCCAAATTGTGAGAAAAAGTCATGAAGCACTTAAATAAAAGCACATAATAATTTTACCCAGTTATAGAATTAATGATACACGACGTAAAAAGAGGATTATCTACCAGTATGATCGTTATATCTTTCAATGTACATCAATCTCAATCCTGCTCTGTTCTTGGCTAAATTTAAGGCTGGTTTAAATTCACGCCCTGTTACTGTTGCAAATCCAGCCAAACCTTTCCTATTTCCAGTAATAACCATACTACGAACACGTTTCGAACGGCCCATAGTGCTTGTCATAATAGATACTGGTTTGGCATATAGTATCCAACTTTCAAATCCATCGAAGGTATCTGCAGTTGATGATATTGAAACGATAACATTACTAACGATAACATTTATACAAATAACATGTATATTAAATATGATATAATGTATGTACTAAACATGCTCATATGTAAATGTATTTATGTTCAAAATTTTTATATTGAATGTACTAAATATATTTACATTTCTAATTAAACATATCGAATATATTAAACAATTGCATCACAAACCGCCATCAACAGGATCAGGTGGTCCAATTGTCCTTCCACCTGGCTGACCTCCGCTCCATCCACGTTTTAGAGGATGAATTTTGAATCGTTTTGGTTTTACTAAAGGTTGTATTTTTGGGGCATTACTTTGTTGTTCTTGTTCTGTAAGACGTCTTTGTCGAACTGTAAACTCCCCTTGTATAATTGGGGCAGTCAGTCCAGGGAACAACATTCCTACTTTTCCATGACCAATCTTTTGACCTTGGTTTAAATCTCTTGTCCTTACAAGACCTTTAGCTCTTCCTCTCCTCTTACCAGCATTACTGACACTCGTGACAGATTTCCATAATTGTGCAGCTGGTCCTAAATGCAAAGGATATTAACACACAAATAGAATCTGATGGATCTTTTTCAAACTATAAGTTTGACAAAGTATGCACTTACTTTTATTATAGAAGCTGGTATTCCTTGCACTTTGTAATGACAAAGCTTGTGGTGACAATAAACCAACGGTGATAGCTAAAAAAAAAAAAAAAAAAAAGTAATTTACACGTTAAATTGGATTGTTAACTCAAAACTGAATAAGATTAATGAGATCAAGCAGACCAAAATTTTATTTTTAGGTTATACGACTAGAAACAAGCAGCTTATTCCAAATAAAGTTTCGTAGAAAATATGTGTGAGAAATTTCTCATTTAAATTACCATTGCGTGCGATACTGGTACTTTTTATACAATTTGCAATTAATTTGGAAGAATGGAATATCCAATTTGCCATTTTAACCTAATCTACCTAAGGTTTCCAGCGTGATATTGCTTGATTGTTCAGAAAATGTGTCACAGATGTCGCTTTGACATCGTTGTAAGCTGATTGAACAATCTTTTATTGAACAATCTTATTTAATTGTGTACCTGTGTAGCGAAAAGGTAGTTTTGTTATTAAAAAGCAAGAATCTATCGAGTATTAATGTAAAATTCAAAAAGATCTATGATTTTCAGGTTCCAATATTGTCCGTTGATTTTTGTCATTAAACATTGAGATCACAAGCACAAGTTACTTACAAGTTGAAATATAATTTACTTTAACTTGCCAAGTCAACTTACTCGATTTACTACTTTAACCTAACAAGCTAACTTGAAATATAACTTGCAGGTTAAGTTAAATTAAGTTAAAATATAACTTACGTTTTTACATTGATGTCAAAGGTAGATAACTTTCCAAGTTAAAAGAGAAAGAAAAGAAATGCCAATTGCAATCTCAATTTCACGCATTTTAAACACGCGGAAGAACGCGCCGCTAGCGACGCGTTGCATCGCAGCGGACAAATCTTGCAGCACGCGATCAATGGGGGTTGCAGGGCCGCATCACGGGCCCCGATAACGTCGGTAAAGTCGTCGCGGCCAGCCAAAAGGAAAATTCGAACGAGATACATGGCACAGGGTGCGGTGAAATTCCCTCGCCCATTCCCAAGGACAAAGTAAGAAGTAAAACGTTAGAAAAGGAGACATATATATATATATATATATATATATATATATATATAGAGAGAGAGAGAGAGAGAGAGAGAGAGAGATAAATAGGCAAACGGAGAAAGAGGAGTAGAAAGAGATGTGAGGAAGATGGGCTGTACCGAGTGCCGGTGGCCATGAGACGTTACTACTAGATTAGGTAGACAAGGTGGTCCCTGGCAGGGATCTCGGAGATCCGCTGCGCGATAGGCAGACGCGTAACAGAAGATGTATAGGTCCGACCAACGGCGTGGCGGCGAGCAGCGCGGCACAACCCCGAAGAATCGACGAATCGTTCGGTGGGTGATCCAATGGGATCACAGGGGCTTGCTGATTGGCGGGATTCCTCCAATGACGGGATGGTTAGGGAAGCCGGGTTTGGCTCGGAGGTCGGTTAGGTAGCCCCTCGTCGACCCCCTCTAGGGGTAGGCGAGTGGGAGCCCTTCTCTCACACGCAAAAGGGGACATCTCATCACGACTCTTGGTAGCAGGCACTTCTCCGTAGTGGGCACTCCACTCATCGTGTCGTCGTACGGGTTCTCCGCGAGAGGCTGTGGGGCCCCGAGCCCGGACGAACGAACGAACGAACGAACGAACGAACCAACGAACCAACGAACCAACGAACGAACCTACGAACGAACGAACGAACGAACGAACGATACGAACGAACGAACGAACGAACGAACGAACGAACGAACGAACGAACGAACGAACGAACGAACGAACGAACGAACGAACGAGCGAGCGAGCGAGCGAGCGAGCAAACGAGCGAGTGAGCGCGACCGGCCGAGCCGCTGGTCGAGTGGGTCTAAGCGGTCGTGAGGACCTCTCCAGGAGTACCCGACAGTCCTCTTCATTCATTCATCCATCCATCCATCCATCCATCTATCCAGCCAGCAAGCCAGCCAGCCAAGCCAACCAGCCAGCTAGCAAGCCAGCCAGCGAGCCATCCATCCATAGACGCTCTCTCCTCTCCTACGGAGAGAGAGTGTATCCTCGACGAAGGTGGAGGCGAACCGTAGAGTGGTACATCTACCATCGTCTCTCTATCGGCAGAGTCCAAGGACTCGAAGACCCCCCGGGTGATTTCAGTCGGCCGCCGGCCGGCTCTGGCCGGCCACTCTCCTCCTCGACCACGTGTGTGTCATTCTTGTGCGATTCTCGCCTTTCGTTTCGTATCGTTTCGCATCGCATCGCATCGCATCGCATCGCATCGCATCGCATCGCGTCGTGTCGCGTCGTGTCGCGTCGCGTCGCGTCCGTGCTGTGCCGCATCGTGCCGGGTCGTGTCGTGCCTTTCATCGTTCCCTCGTGTCGTCACTTGACGAATCGTTTTGTGTCTCTACGTGTGTCTCTCTTGTCTTCGTCCTGCAAAAGAGGTCCGATCAGTCGTGCGGAAGCGTGGAACCCTTCCCTATCGGGAGAAGTCTCGCCTGCTGAAACATCTGACACCGTTTACAAGACAGATCGTTCAACACGATCGTTGGCAAACCTCTCTGGTTTTCGCTTGTTTCTCAACAAAAACCAAATGGTACGCGACGGTGCGTCTACGGTTTCTATGGTTTGACGGAGCAGCAGCAGCTTTAACATCGTAAATGCAACAGGAACAGAGGAATGCGGCGACTAACGCGGTGTCGTCGCTGGACGCGTCCGACTGCAGTCAGCGTTCCGCATTGCACCGACGTGTCTACGTCAAGTTGGTTGATCCGTCGATGAAGATCGGCGCCCTGTGAAATGCCCCGTTGCTCGGTGACGATGACGAAACGCTCCAATATCTTGCAGTGACCGAGTGGGTGGGATTAAACAGTTCAACAGTGTGCCTGTCCATCATCGGTGGTCGTCGATCGAGTCGATTCAATGGAACCAAGTGATGCGACTGTGAATCATTGGAAACTGCGTCGGGCGATGCGTCGTTTTCTTCTTCGTTTCAGTGGACGATACTTCGAATAATCGTTCCGGAGAAGAAGAACCGAGAACGAAAGAAAGAAAGAAAGAAAGAAAAATATTCGGGAAGGGGAAAAGTGATTAGTGTTAGGGAGTGGACTTAAGTAACGGGACGATAAATAGCGGATAATAATAATAATAGTAGCTGATAAGAGATCATACTTTTCGAGAACGAAAGAGAAGAACCGTAGCGAGCGACGGGGAGGGGGGTGAGTCGTTGGTGAAACACAGGCGTATCATCGGCGATCGAAATCAGTCAGCTGAACGGGTGGTTGGAGGCGGTGGTTGAAGTCATGTCGGTATCCAGCGGCTAGCGCCGGCCTCAGGATTCCGCGAAGCGCGAGCTTCAAGTACTTCGAGGGCGCGGGCCTCGTCGAGATGAGCGGTGGCAGCGGTGGTAACAACGCCGGCAACCAGGGGAACGGCAATGCCACCAGCTACCACCAGCATCAGCAACAGCAACAGCAGCAGCAACAGCAACAACAACAGCAGCAGCAGCAACAACAACAGCAGCAGCAGCAGCAACAGCAACAAACTCAGCTGGAGCAAGCTAGCTTGCTGACAGAACTAAACGGTATCGACCTGGCGATGAGCCTGTCGCCCAAACAGCATTCGTCCCACGTACAAGCCGCTGGTGGCGCTCATACCACTCCGTTCAGCGTTAATGACATCCTCTCGCCTATCGATAACGAGTCGTTCAGGAAGCTGGAGCAGGTGATCGGCGTCGGCGTGGTATCGCCTTACGGAAACGCGTGCGGCGCCCGTGTCGGCGGCAATACCGGTAGCTCGAGCGCGAGCAGCGGCAGTCCACCGCTTCACGGAGGCTCGACGCCCGGTGGCGGAACACCCGGACCGGTTTCCGGTCCGAACGACGCCGCCGGAGGAGGCAGCGGCGCTGCCGGTGCCGGCTCAGGCATGACCGCCATGGGCAATCCTTACGCGACCATGCAACTCACCTCGCAGTATCAGTACTGCGCCGCGGAATTGTCATATCATCATGCGGGGCCACCGGTCGCCGGAGGCGCGACCGCCACCGACCCTATGAGATCTCATCATCCGTGGTACGCGCCTGCACCGCCGGCCACCAATGATCCCCGTTTCGCCAGTGAGTAACTTTCCCTTCTTTCTTTCTTTCTTTCTTTCTTTCTTTCTTTCGCTTCTTCTCACCGTTTGCCTCTCATTTCTTTCGTCATGGGTAAAGTTTCTCTTCTTTTTCCCTCGTTCCTTGGCTCGAAAGTCTGAAAATGTGTGTCACGACTCACCGTGGGCTCGATTGGAAACGATGCGCGAGCGCGAGTGAGTTTACATGTTGGAAAATACCTGACAAGCTTTGATTTAGAAGGTTTGAAGTTGCCGTTTCTGTTTTTCGTGGAGATTCAGAATTAGCTAAATCAGCAAATTTTTAGAACTTTTACCTCAAACTCGACTGACTCTTAACTTGCAACATTCATCTGCAAGGCGTTTGCTAGGAGAAATTTGTCATACTGTCACTGCTCGATACAGAATCTACACGTCTAGTTTCTACATGATGTAACTTGCGACGTGTAGAATTTCGCTGACAGGGGCGAATCCTACGTAGTATCCCCTGGAACAGACATTTGAGTTTTCTCTTAAAAATCGAAAGGGAAATACGACTTTCAGATACCTACATCAAAACGCATGGCAAGGGAAAGAGAAGAGCAAATACAGCCTCGTCCTCCGCCGAGAATTGCTCGCGATCATCCCTTTCGCCATGGACGAGGCACGTTTGCTCCGCTTTTATTAGCTCCGTGTCTAGTTCTGTTGGTACTAGCTCGCACTCACGTCCATTTAGCCATCGATGAAGTGTCAGAGTCGTATTTCAGAGTCCACAACAGCCTGCTCCTTCCGTCACGTTGTCTCGTAACACGCCCTCGTCGATTCTTCCGTCGCTGCTGCTACTCTAAACCTACTTCTCCATGTAGGCGTTCACGTATTCCGATTGAATATTGAGATTGAACAACGATCAGACAACCTGACAAACCTTCCGAAATCTTTTAAATTCACTTACTTTCGAATCGAGATTTCTTGAAATATTCAAGTGTTCTTCTCTACTAACTTTCAGAAGTAACTCGCAAGGACAAATATTCGCTGTATTCTTCGCTTAAATAACTGTCGTTTTAACCTCTTGCGCTGGAGTGACGCGCCATGCACGTCGGGAATTTTTTGTTCCAAAATTGTAATATTTTCTCAGTTCTAAGTATATTTAAGTAACAAAATAAGCAAAACAAGTAGTAAATTTGTTACTTCTCAGTAATTTCTATCCACTGATATCACATCGACGACTTCAAAAAGAAAGCGACGAATTATTGTATACAGTTTGGTCACTCGTTATGGTCCGCAATCTGTTGCCAGCGCAAGGAGTTAATCTTAACCTCTTGCGCTGGAGTGCACTACGCACATCGAAAATTTTTTGTTCCAAAATTGTAATATTTTCTCAGTTCTAAGTATATTTACGTAACAAAATAAGTAAAACAAGTAATAAATTTGTTACTCCTCAATAATTTCTATCCAGTGATATCACACGGACGAATTCAAAAAGGAAGCGACGAATTGTTGCATACGGTTTGGTCACTCGTTATGGTCCGCAATCTGTTGCCAGCGCAAGAAGTTAATCTTAACCTCTTGTGCTGAAATGACGTGCCACGCACGTTGAGAATATTTTGTTCCAAAATTGTAATATTTCCTCAGTTTTAAGTATATTTAAGTATAATCCAGGCAAAACAAATAATAAATTTATTACTTTTCAATAATTTCTATCCAGTGATGTATCGAGTTCAAAAAGAAAGCGACGAATTATTGTATACAGTTTGATCAGTCGTTATAGTCTGCAATCAATCACCAGCGCAAGTAGTTAAACGTGCGCTTTCACGTTGCGTGGTATCGCAAATCGAAATCTGCATAGATACCGAGGACGGTCGTACACTCGGTGGATAGCACGTAGATTCTCGAGGCTTCTCGCGTTTCAGGAGGCCGTTGAAGAAGATTGTCGGCCAACAAGGCTCGCGTCCTTCGGACTTGTGTCAACAGATGCTCGTCTCCTTGGATTTTCTGTCGGCCGCACGCGCCACTCTCCGCTAGCCGCTAGAGAACGTATCGATCCCTCGTGTGGCTCCCCCCGAAATGCGTGGCTACCGGACACTACCGGAGATTTTAGTTAAACAAATAAGCCTGAACGACCCTCGTCGCGGCGCGAGGCTACCTTTAACTCCGCGTACACAGCGCACTTTCTCTCTCTCTCTCTCTCTCTCTTTCTCTCCGAATTCAATTTCTTTCCAGTTTTCATCAGTCGGATCTGCGAAAAAAAAGCAATGAAACGTCGTATTCAGTTTGAACAGACAATACACACCTACGATAGAATAACATAATAATTTATTTGTTTTTGGAACGAAGTTCTTAATACATTGACGGTATGCTGAAAGATTTTTCAATGTCGAAATTATCGTCAGTAGATGACAGATACCTGAAGATTTCATCGCTATTGTTACTCTTTGATGATTAGCTAAGAACAAGATAAATATATCGTCCTCGATACAAAAGCTTGCATCTTCCTCCTCATAGAGAGCCCACAGTAATCTACAATATGAAACGTGACATTTTGCTTTTAAGGGAATAAGTTTTTCGATATCGTCGTTAGTAGATGATAGATACCTGAATGAAAATGGGAAGATTTTATCGTGTTACTCTTTGATAATTAACGAGGAATAAGATGGATAGGGAAGAAAGTCCGTAGCCTTCGAAACAAGAGTTTGCTTATTCTTTTGACGATATGAAACGATTCTTCTACGGTATGAAACATGATCTGCAATCCGTTCTTGGAATCAACAATCTTGCTCGTGTCTTGAATTTTACTCTGTTGAATGTAAATTTCAGCTTTTGGGATAAATCTTGCTTACGCTCTTGAAGTAAAATTGAAACGCTCTTAAAGTAATTTAACCGACAGGTACAATTAATCCACAATCTTCTTAAAAACGAAGTTGCTTTGTCGAAGTTCCTTGTTGTAAAGAAATCACACTTCAACTCTTCAACGACGAGGAGCAGAATATTTTTGTGTTTGTCCGTCATAGTACCACATAATTATCCGGTTGTTCTGCATTCTTTTTCCAACTTGGGCTCGATTCGACTTCGGTGGCCAGGTAGAAGACGTCAATTTGCTTAATGATGATCTTGCACGCTCGAGCGAATGTGATCCAGCCTTGTGTGTTCACCTCGAGGTTCCATCGATACTTTGAACTCGTCATTCCTCGACTGGGCTTCTATTGTCCTGGCCCCTGGTCAGCGTTTCATCGACGATCGTCTTGGAACTTACGACTCTTGGAATATAATTATCGACGCTAGTAATTTAATATCCTTGTATCGTCAATACAATCATTTGTCATTCTTTTTCTCTCTCTCTCAGAATACAGATGGCTGCATTCCATAAAATTTTGTGAAACTTGTACCTTGTTTGACTGAACCTAGAACAACTAGCATAAAATTTCCATTAGAGACTACTATAAAGTCGAAGTAAAAGAAATAGAATAACCTTATATTATAGAAGTATAATTATAATTATAATATACAAGCTTCGATTCGTACGTTTTGCTAGCTGTTTCACATCTATAAAAATATTTCACAAATATCACAACATTTCGACCATCTTGGTAGTTATAGTGTTAATCTATAATACTATTATACTATATTAAATATAGTAATACTATTACTATATTATAAAATATAATAATTTCATCTAGTGTTAAAAGCATCGATCGATAATTCACAGTTAAGTAAACCGTGGAACCTTTTCGTTTTTCCGTGAAAAGTACCGTTTCGTTACTTTTAGAGTCTAACGTAGAGTTCAAAGTGGTGAATCTTTCAGCGTGGGTTAACTCCTGGATAACGCATCACCGGCCTCACCGTAAACAAATTCGGTCGGTGTTTGGTGTCTCGAGTGGTATTTCTTTCGGTGAGGCGGGCCACGGACTGACAGGCCGAGAATACGTTCTCACAGACATAATACATAATAATTCGGGAGACTTGGTTCGTGGAGACCTCCCGTGCTCGATGACGTAGCACTTTGCGCGGCTAAATCGTTCCTTTTGTCCTGGCCGGGACGTGTCCGTTCTTGACAGCCCTTCGCCAACTGACAAGGGATGGACTGCTCGTTGGGTTTCAGTAGCTCGAGTTCAGAGGCTCGACCTCGTAGGCTCTCTCCCTGTCGGTGCTGTTGCTTCTTTTCTCGCGGTATATGTCTCTCGCGTGTCTCTCGCCTCCTCCTCGCGATCCACCAGCGGCGATTCACCAACGGGATAAATTATCTCGGGCCATTCTTCGCAACATCTACATCGACGACGTGAGTTGAATGTTCCTTGGCAGCCAGGGATGCAAGAATGCGCACTGATGATTCTCTCGTAATGGGGCACACAGATTGAGAAAATGTGATGAAAGTAATGCAGATGAGCTACAGTTGTAAAGATTTCTAGTTTGAATAGACACATCAATGTAGCGTAGGTTCACCAGAAAGGTATTTCGATGTCGTCTTGAAAGGAAAGGAAACATTTTTGTAATGGATAATTGCTTTTTCCAGATTAGACAACAACATTACATGCTACTTACCTACTTTTTAAATTCAACAGACATAGATATTGCAGTAATTTCAAGAGGAAGTTTCTGTCATCTCATTGATAAACATTTGACAAACTTGCCTACTTAAATAACAGAAATATCTATTGCACTTCTATTTGGCTTGATAATCAGTTTGATAATTGATAAATTTTCAATAAAAGAAAGAAGCATGTACAGAAATTTATATGTTTTAAATATCTGACAAACTTACCTACCTAAGTAACAGAAATATCTATTATGCTCTTTGGCTTCACAATCAGTTTGACGACCTTAAACTTTCAATAAAAGAAAGAAGCATGTACAGAAATTTAATATACAGAAATTCATATGTTACAGTAAAATATCTTACCTAACAGAAATATCTATTATGCTCTTTGGCCTCACAATCAGTTTGACGACCTTAAACTTTCAATAAAAGAAAGAAGCATGTATAGAAATTTAATATACAGAAATTTATATGTTTTAGTAAAATATCTGACAAACTTACCTACCTAAATAACAGAAATACCTATTATGCTCTTTGGCTTTACAATCAGTTTGACGACCTTAAACTTTCAATAAAAGAAAGAAGCAAAAATACTTGATATGTAGGTATCTACGCACGATCAGACAAATAATTATTTTTCTTCGTTTCACGATGTAGATTTGAAGAAAGAAAAAAAAAAAAGAAGAAGAAGAAGAAAAACAAGGTGTCATCATCGATATTTCCAATGTTTTGTTACAGTCTCGCGACTAATGGGCGCCGCAGCAGCGGGCGCCGGGACCAACATGGCCGGCTGTTCGGTGGGCCAGTCAATGGGCGACGTGACCAAGTCGTCGGGCATGGGAGTGGGCGTCGGCGTCGGCGTCGGTGTCGGCATGGGCGTCGGCGCGATGCAATTCCCCCACCTTCCCCAGAGACGAAAGCGTCGCGTTCTGTTCACTCAGCAGCAGGTTCACGAGCTCGAGAGGCGGTTCAAGCAGCAGAAATACCTGAGCGCGCCTGAACGGGAACACCTAGCCGCCCTAATTCACCTTACGCCCACTCAGGTACGTGTCGAATGTTTATCTTCCTGGTTTTGTCTTGGTCGATCACGCGCCCCCAGCGTTTATCGATCCACCGATCCACTGTGAAACTGTAAAACTGCGAGAAAAAAATTAAATCTGAATTATGTAGGTGTACATTCGGTATACCGACTGTGTACTCGTTCGAGAAGTTTGATTAGGACAATGAGAGTAAGCCTGAGACAGAATCGTTATAGGAATCTGTTGTTCAGCAAACATTTACCTATCGTTAGTCACAGCGTTTTATAACACGAACGTTTTTGAACGAACTGGCCACTTTCAGCAACGTTGCAATCCTCTCTCTCTCTCTCTCTCTATATATATATATATATAATACATTTTTTGTTCAGAATCTGAAATGTCAATTTTAGAAAATTTTCAACACCCACCCCTATTATAGGCGATTAAGAAATTCAAATAAATACCTTTCTTCTTTCGTCAGATGTTTTCAAACACCAGACGTTTTATACTCGTGCTCCCTGTAACTTTCGCGCAACAGCTAATTACAATGTAGCAACAACGGTGATCCATCTCGATTTCGATCAGCCGGATCGGGGTCCAGCTACTTCTGTTACCAGAACACGGTGCTTGAAATTGTGCACACACGCATACACGCACGCACGCACGCACGCGATGAGGATTAATTGCTGAGAGGAGATTAATTGCAGGGAGCAGGTGGTGGGTGTACGCGTGGGTGTATCTACGTCTCTCGGCCAATCGGATCGATCGACCTCAGGGGCGTTGGTTGCGTCGGAGTTGTTAGCCGGAAATGTCGAGGCAACTACTGACGAATAGACGTTCGATTGCCGCTGAGGACGGACTTTCCAACACTCGGGAAATCCCTGAAATTAATGGACGTTTTTTTTTTTCAGCCGATCGTTGAGCTGTTAAACCATTAAACCTACGAGTATACCTAATTGACGGAATTTAGGATAAATACCTGTTCATGAGATCTTATCGGTTCTCTGCTCTCTGGCAGGGTATTTCCATTACTTGTTTCCGGCCACGTGTTCTAGAATGTTCGGATTGTTGGCATATGAATAAATTTGCAACGAGATATATCATCCTCAGATGAGAAACTTTTCCAGGAGAGAGAGTGTCACCTAGGTGTCGGCTATTTTTGAGTGATGTTCAGCGCGTTGAAGTGATAGGTAGATATTATTTGCACGCGTTCGCTAACTCCGCTGGTGAAAGTGTTGAGCAAATCGTGCAGGACGATGCCAATGCGTTGAAAACTGCTTCGGAGAAGTGTGTTTGTTCGAAGCACGAGAAATGGAATTCAAGCAGGTAGAATCGTCAACCCGGAGAGTCACTCCGGCTGAACGACATGTAAATATTGTCTTAGGAACCCGAAATTTTTCTCCATCGCTGGCCCACCGAATCGCCAATTATCGAATTAACGTTTCACGAAAGCGCTTGAGGCCTAGAAAGAGCAGATAAAATAAATCTTTGTTCAAACATAAATTAATCATTCATTGTGATTCCATCACGTTCTCTTACCTTTTCATTCTTACTTCTTCTTATTGAAAACAAATATTCCTCCACATCTTCACCATGTGTGTTATAAAACTTGTACACGTTATAATATGTTTTATATTGTACGTTTAATTAGGCTTAGATAGATCCTTTGGTCTCGTTCGTGTACACGGGCCGATTTGGCCGTGGTTAAGCAAATGGTTTCGGCGGTGACCGTTTAAAGCGGTAAAGCCAGAATCAGATTTTAACGAGCAATCTTCATTGGGCAGACAGGTCTGCCCGGCACGATACGCCAGTCTGGTAACAATAAATAATTGTTGCGCAGCTCATTGGTTGCATCCTGGTCGCTCGCGTCCCCTCGTTCAGTCTACCGTTTTGTCTACCGCGCGTCTCTCCGTTTAATCCGCTTGTCGTTTGTCTAAAGCCTAAAACACGCACAATCGAACTTCTCGTCAGTGATCGAAATGTCGATCTCATCATCAATGACGAAAAAGTAGCAAGAATGACCAATTTTTCCATTTTTACAATGAATTACCTGTAATGTGATAAATACCACGTTGTCAAATATTATATATTACACTCTGCACGAGTACATGTATACATCTTCACTGTCACAGGTATTAACTAACAATAAACTCTTTTATAAAATTCTCTAAACACATTTCATTCTGTTCTTCTCTCTCTTTTTTCTTCCTTTAAGAGTTCGTAGCCATCATTATCAACTTCAAAAAGTAGCAACAATGATCAGCTGACCATTTTCACAATGAATCATCTATAATACATTAGATATCACATTATGTATAGATATATCTTTCGCTATTACAGGTATTAACTTAATTCTTTCATAAAATTCTCTAAACATTTCATTCCACAAAAACTATTTTGTCTTGTCAACCTTCTTCTTTTTTCTTTCCTTTAGGAACTCATAATCATCATCATCATCGACTTGAAAACTCTAGCAAAAAGTAGCAAAAATGATCATTTTCGCAATGAATTATCTGCAACACAATAAATGCCATGTTGTCAAATATCATAAACACATGTATACATCTTCTACTCATAAGGTTCTCTAAACATATTTTATTTTCTCTCTGCAACCTTCTTTCTTCTTTTCCCTTGAAGAACTCATAATCATCATCAGCTTCAAACTCCAGCAGAAATGCCCATTTTCAACGCAATGAATTACCTGTAACATAATAAATACCACTTGTCAAATATCATGTTATGCATTCTACATAATCTATTATTATAAATTATTATACATTTCTACAGAAAACTAGAGAAACACTTTGTCTTTCTTCTTTGAGAATATGATCATCATCATCATCATCATCAATCTCAATTCTCTACCACACTCTTCTTTCTTCAACATTTCTTCTCGAAACGCAATAATTGAGATCAAACGGATCTCCTGCGAGAGATTCTGCGCAGAGTCTTTGGAGGAATCGAGCAAGGGGGAAGAGACTCGAAACAAGACGTCAAATGGTGTACCAGGCGGGAGGCGTGCGTTCGCGCGCGTCGCTCCCTAAACCGGAAGTCGTCAGGGACTCCCCCGAGTCGATGACTCGGCAAAGTCTATGCGGAATTGAGCGCGGAAGTCCGCAAAGAGGGCTGATTGCAATCAGCCGCGGATTTTCGCGTGGTCTCGCCAGGGGCGAGATACCGCTGGTTGTACGCTCGCGCGCGAATAAGTTTCGATAACGAGTTTCAGACTCGATGGTACTCGGATCTCGCCCGAGCTGTGAATACTGGCCATGAAGGCCAGCCTTGGAAACGGGACGCGGAAAGAGTGGCTCGAAGGAGAGACAGCGAAAGAGGGAGAGACAGAGAGAAAGATAAAGAGAGACAGAGACGAAACGCGACTGATTGTGAGAGTCGATCGTTTTATATACGTACCTACATATATACGTGTATATATATATATATATATATATATATATATATATATATATATATATATATATATATATATATATATATATAT